>NC_061115.1:100536867-100558691 GCF_002878395.1 Capsicum annuum | reverse complement strand
CCCTACCATAAAGAGTTTCAAAAGGAGACATTCTAATACTAGAGTGATAACTGTTATTATATGCAAACTTAATGGGAGGCAAATGATCCACCTAACTGCCTCCAAAATCAATCACACAGGCCCTCAGCATATATTCCAAAGTTTGAATGGTCCTCTCACTTATCCATCTATTTGAGGGTGAAATGCGATGCTAAGTTCACCCACATGCCCAAGCCTTTCTGAAATGAACACCAAAAGCGAGAAGAGAACTGCGTACCTCAATCTAAAATAATAGAATTAGAAGCACCAATGCAAGATAACTATCTCCTCAATCAATATCTTAACATAATCCTCCCCAGAGTAGGTAGTCCTCACCGGTAAGAAATGAGTAGATTTAGTGATCATATCCACAATAACCCAAATCAAATCATACTGATTATGAGACCGTGGAAGATCGGTAATAAAATCCATGTTGATCACCTCCCATTTTTACATAGGCAACTCAATCTCTTGAGGCACACCACCCAACCTCAAGTGCTCAACCTTCACTTGCTGACAAACCGTACACTTAGCCACGAAGTTAGCCACATATCTCTTTATATTGTTCCACTAATAAAATCTCCTTTAAGTCATGGTGCATATTCATCGAACAAGGATGAACTGTGTACCTCAACTCATGAGACTCAATCAAATTCTTCCTCATAGCCGATCAACATTTAAAACACATAACCTACCTAGGTACCTTAAGATACTTTCTCTATAAGTCTTAAAAACTATTACCTTTTGCTGGCCCACATCGTCCTTAATCTGTATCAAGTTATGATCTAAAACCTGCTTCTCCTTCACTTTAGCACCAAGAGATAATTTCACTACTTCTTGAACAATCACACCTCCATCCTCGGAGTCTAAAAGTCAGACTCCCAAATTAGCCAATCGGTGAATATCTTTCACTAGTCCTTGTTTCTCTTCTTCTACATAAGATAGGCTCCCCATAGATAACCTACTAAGATCACCATATTTGCTTTACCTTGATGGTAATGAAGCCTCATATCATAGCTCTTAAGCAACTCAAACCATCTCCTTTGCCTGAGATTTAATTTTTTTTTTGGGTGAACACATATTGCAAACTCTTATGATCTGAATAAATATCAAAATGAACCCCATACAAATAGTGATGCCAAATCTTGAACGCAAACACCACAACACCAACTCTAAATCATGAGTTAGATGATTCCTTTCATGAACCTTTAAGTTATCTAAAAGCATACGCTAACACCCTACCATGTTGAATTAAGACACATCCTAGTCCCACTCGAGATGCATCACAGTAAACCACAAAACCACCAGTACCCTCGGGTAGGGTCAAAATTGGTGTTGAAGTCAACTTATCTTTCAGCATCTCAAAACTACCTTCACAAGCGTCGGAACACAGAAACTTTACCTTTTTCTGAGTTAACTTAGTCAATGGAGCAGTAATAAAAGAGAAGCTCTCCACAAACCTTTTATAATACCTGGATAAACCCAAAAAGTTCCTGATTTCGAATAGAGTCATGGGTATAGGCCACTTCTTAACCACCTAAAATTTATGTGGATCTACCATGATCTCTCACTGGAAACAACATGACCTAGAAGTGTTACAACATTTAACCAATACTCATACTTCAAAAACTTTGCATGCAACTGCTAATCCTTAAGAGTCAACAACACTACATAAAAACACATTTCCAAGAACTTAAATGGTCATTTATTAATAGGGAGCACGTTAAGCGACACTATCTAATGTACACCAACATCAACAATGGCCCAAAAATAACAGGCAAAGGCAAAAATTGCCACCAAAGTAACACTTACAGGACCATCAGCAATGCAACCACAACAATATCATCAAATGAGAGGCTAGTCTCTCCAGTAATGGGGGTTCCTCAACAATCTCCAGTTCAAATAGATGAGAAAGTAAAAGGGGAAAGTAGTGGCTCTGCAGCGAGAATAGTTACACCTGAAATAGTGGTTCCTCAGCCACTACCTACAACCCAACTAGCTGAATGGGTGATAGAGACTAGTAATGGTTTGAAAAATTTGACAAAAGTTCCAACAAAAAACCCTTAAAATGCTCACACCACTAAAACTCCAACTAAAAATGGCAAAGATGGGGAAGGCTCAACACAAGGCGATGAGAAGGCTAACATTCTTGAGAAGCTCCACACCAGCTAAGACACAGCAAAGCAAGCTTTTGACAATTGGTAAGAAACTTCAATACTTCCCACCTGTAATAAAAAATAGAGTTAAAATGGTTAAATTAAATCTGGATGAAGTGGAAAAACAAAAAAGGAAATTGGATTGTTCATAGGCTATGTTATTGGGAAGAATCCATCATTTAAACAGATATTATACTTTGTGTATACATTCTGGAAATTCATGGTAACACCTTGTGTTTTCCTACATGATGATGGATTTTTCATATTTCGATTTGAGAATAAAGATGATAGAGAAAAAGTCCTCAACAATGGTCCATACACATATGACTATCGAGCATTTGTACTGAAACCATGGGTTCCAAAATTGTAGAGAACTAAAGAGTCTCTGAAACAAGTGTCACTATGGGTTATCTTCTCTAACCTACCAATTCAATACTGGGCTATCGAGAACTTGAGCAGAATAGCAAGTTACTTAGGTAAACCAATATGCACTGATGGCCTAACTGCTGGGAAGGGCTGGATTTTCTATGCTAGAATGCTAATAGAAATGGATGTGACACAACCACTACCTGAACATATGTTGATTGAAGAAGTTAATGGTAATACCAGGAACCAGAACCTGGATTATGACTGGTGGCCAAAGTACTATCAAGATTGTATGATTTTAGGACATGAGAAACACAAATGTCCATTAAAGAAATAGGCAAAACAGTACCCTGAACCCCCTAAAGCACCAATATAGGAGAAGAGTATGGGTCCTCCACAATGGTTGCCAAAGACTGCTCCTATAGATACACTAATTCAATAGGAGCACAATAGAGTTGCTGATACTAAGAACTTTTTGAAGAAGGAGTCCAGGAAAATCAAGGGGAAAGAGGCAATATAGGAAGGACAGATTGCAAAATCAATTAAAGGTTGCTGGAAAACTAGGGGACAAAGGAAATAACCATCCATGAGTCAATTTAATCTAGTTTGTTAGGAGTTGCTGAGGGTCCTGAGTACCTCTCTAGAGCTCCAACATGATTTTCTGCTCTTGGAATATAAGAGGGCTGAACCAGCCCTTTAAGCAGAAAGAGTTAAAATTCTTTCTGAGTCATAATAAAATTGATGTATTAGGTTGCTTAGAAATAAAAATTCAAAGTAGTAAAAAAAATACCATCACAAAGCTGCTAGGTAAGGATTGGACTTTCACAACTGACTATAATGTGGACCAGACAGGAAGAATATGGCTATGCTGGAAGAACCAACTGGTTAAAGTCACAATTGAATTAGCTACATCACAATTGGTGCACTGTTATATGGAAGATAAAGGATCTAGGTTTGCCAGTTTTATGACTTTTGTATATGGTTATAACACAACTATAGGCAGGAAAGAAATGTGGGAGCAGTTAAAAGGAATTCAACAACATATAAATGACCCTTGGGTCATACTAGGTGATATTAATACAGGTCTCTCTGTGACTAACAGGCTTAATGGAGCCCCTATTTAACAAACTAACATATAGGACTTTTAGGACTGTATAGAGCAACTAGGATTGGGTATACTACCTAAACGAGGATGTGATTACACCTGGTGTAATAGGAGAGAAGCAACTACTAGAATATATAGCAGAATAGATTGGAAACTAAGAAATGCAGCATGGTTTATGAAGTATGGGGATCTAGAGGCTGAATTCAGGCAACCAGGATGCTCAGACCACTCACCAATCACTCTCAACACAGAGGTGTTGATACAAATTACTAAAAGCCTTTTACGTTGCTGAATGTCCTATTAAGATAGGATAATTTCCAGAGTATGGTGAGAGAAGTATGGGGGCACAACATTCAGGGGTATGTAATGTACTCAGCGAGGCAAAAGTTATTGAGGATTAGAACTAAAGCTCAAACTATAAACCTAAACTGTTCTCACTAGAACAGAAAATACAAGAACTGAGATCAGAGTTGCAATAAGTAAAAGCAGATTTAAATGATAATATATTTGATACAACTTTAATCCAACAGGAGAAATCTGTCACTGCTCAACTTCAAAAATAGGATTAGATAAATGAATAGGTGTTAAGGTAGAAATCCAAGGCAACTTAGATAACACATGGAGACTCTAACTCAAAATTTTTTCATGCTCAGCTAAAACACAGACAAGCAAAGAACATAATTGGGTTTATCTGTAATGAGCAAGGAGTTAAGATCACAGAGCTACCTTAAATCCATCAGGAATTCACTCAGTTTTTCAACAACTCTTGGGATCTGCAACAAGTGAATTGCCTTGCCTCAATATTGACATAGCAAGAGATGGTCCTTTTCTAAACATTGAGTAGCAAAAACAACTAATGCATAAAGTGATAGATCAGGAGATCTTTCAGACAACGCAACACCTTCCCTATGACAAGGCACCAAGTATTGATGGTTTTCTAATAGAGTTTTTTAAAAACAGCTGGTCAGCAGTGGGCCCTGAGGTCACTAAGGAAATCTTACAATTTTTTTAGAATGGGAGGCTATTGAAGAGTATTAATTGTGCAACTATCACTCTAGTCTCTAAAGTAGAAAGCCCTAATTTTGTAAAGGAGTATAGGCCAATAGCATATTGTAATACTTTATACAATATTATAGCTAAAATCCTCACTGCAAAATTAAAACCTATGGTAGATGTTTTAGTAAGTCCCTCACAATCTGCTTTCATCGAGGGGAGAAGTATTTTAGATAATGTAATAGTGGCTCATGAACTAATTAGAGGATATAGCCAAAAATATGTTTCTCCAAGATATTTCATGAAAATAAATATTAGGAAAGATTATGACTCAGTTGAGTGGGGATTCTTGAGGATGATCCTTGTTGAATATGGCTTTCCTGCAAAAATGATTGAATGGATAATGACTTGTGTAACTACTATTAGTTATTCTGTGCTTGTAAATATGAGCTTAACTAAGAAATTTCTGCTAAGAAAGGACTCATACAAGGGGACGCCATGTATCCATATTTTTTGTACTGGTGATGGAGTATTTAAATCGATCACTAAAATAGTTGAGGCACAATTCAAACTTCAATTACCATCCAAGATGTGCCAAATTGCAACTGGCTTACATATATTTTGCGGATGACTTATTACTGTGTTGCAGAGCAGACCAAATATCCATCAAATTGATTTTGGAGGCTTTTGAGCACTTCTCTTCTATCTTAGGGATGAAAGCTAATTTAGAGAAAAGTTCTTTTTATGTAGCAGGGGTAACCAGTAAATTCAAACAACAGATCCTGAGGGATATACAATTCACCTTGGGGGAAATTCCTTTTAAGTATTTGGGGGTACCACTCTCATCCAGGAAATTAACTATTCAATAGTGTATACCTCTAGTTGAGAAAATAGTAGCAAGAGTTAAATATTGGACTGCTAAGCTCCTCTCCTACAGTAGTAGACTACAACTAATCAAAAATGTGCTTTTTGAAATGCAAACATACTTGGCACAAGCGTTCTTACTGCCAAAAAAGGTCATATCCATAGTCACACATATTTGCAGGGTGTTCATCTATACAGGTGGTGTTGAAAACTCAAAGAAGTCACTAGTATCTTGGGAAACCATATGCTTACCAAGAGCTGCTGGAAGGCTGAACATAATAGAGTTTGAGAGATAGAATAAAGCTGCTAAATGTAAGCTGTTTTGGGCATTATCAAATAAGAAAGACACCTTATGGGTCCAGTGGATTCACAACTTCTATATCAAAGGCAAGGAACTGTAGTCAGTGAGCACACCTATGTAAGCATGCTGGATTGTGAGGAAAATATTTTATGCAAAGCAAGGACTCCCACCTGGCAACCCAATACAACATCTAGCACAATTCATAGTGGGATCAAAGTTCAGTATCAAGAAATTATACTGCTCAATGCTGCTACAACATCCCAGGATAGTTTTGAGAAACTTGGTGTAATCACCAGGAACTATCCTAAGACACCATTTCATAATATAGTTGGCTCTGCATGGGAGGTTAGTAACAGTTGAAAGACTTGAGAAATGGGACATCAATGTAACTGCTGGTTGTGTCCTTTATTGTTCAGGAACAAAAGAAACATTTCAGCATCTATTTTTTGAATGCAAGTACACTGGACACATCTGGAGCACCTTGCTGAATTGGCTGCATATTCATAGACAAATCCAATCCTGGACAATTGAAATTATATGGCTGAATACTGATATCCACACTTCAAAAGCAAGGTTACAGGTCCTCATATGCTTGTTTGTTGCTATAATTTATCAAATCTAGATGGAAAGGAATGCACGTAGATTCAAAGCTCAAGGCAAGAATCACATACTGTTGATCAAAGATATCTTCCTTCAAGTTCATATGAAAGGCCAACAACAGAGTAAATGGAAAGATATATTAGCACAATTGACTAACTATCCGGTTTAATGTAGTGGAATTTGGAATTATAATAGTTAGTAAGGACATGGAAAATTATACTTCAAATGTTCTGGTTGGAATAAAATTTTTCTTTTGACAAAAAAAAAACACTACTCGGAGGTGTTTGGCATGATCTTCCCTACTCTTCGAATATACTAAGATATCATCAACAAACACTATCATGAACAAACCCAAAACTGCTTGAATACCTGGTTCATAAGATCCATTAATGCCACCGGAGCATTATTCAATCCAAATGACATAACTAGAAACTCATAATGACTATACCGAGTACGGAGAGTAGTCTTAGGGATATCCGCCTCCCTAATCTTCAACTGATAATAACCTGACCAAAGATTAATCTTAGAGAAAGCAATCCTTGAGAGAGGGTACTTATTCTTCACCGTCTCCTTTTTCAACCCAAACTGGAGTTCACCCCAAATACCCTACCGTTAACCACCCTACACCCCATGTACGATGAATTTCGGACATATAATAAGATAAAACAATATAAATTTAAAGACATGATAGTAAGCTTAAAACCAAAGTAAAAATCCACAACCAATTAGCCAACTATTTCCAATCCCCATGCTAATACCAATACCAAGGCTGACACTAATTCCGACACAGCTATGCCCATATCTGTTCGACAAAGCATCTAACCAAAATCAGAAACATTTAATTTGAACATGCCCTCGACCGGAGCCATATGGTACACCCTTTGGCGTCAGAGCTAAAAAAGAGACAACAAGAACTTTGTTTTCCCTAGAGGAAACCTTACCAATAGGACAACTTTGAACCATATACCTTGGCTGACCACAGTTGAGGAATATTCCTTTCCTTTATCACAGTAACCCCAATGCAATCGACCAAAAAATCTATAGGGAGGATAATATGGAGTTGATTGGGCCTTATTAGTAAGAGATTTAGCACCCTATGCCCTATAATTATTGCCACTCTAAAAATGTCTATCATCGAATGGCTTTGGATAAGAAACACTAGTCGTCGAGTGACACCCAGAATTGCCCCACCTCTTCTTGGTCCACTTTCCAACATTCCTTCCACTCTGATGTTGACCACAACCCTGATAAACAAATCCAAACTTCTTATTCTAACTCTCTCCCCAATTTTGGCCTACTTCTTCTTCTCTTCCTTGACCTATTGCATATACACAACCTATCTGGAGATGTCTATACCCTTATTCAACAAGGTAGCCTTACTCTCTAAATCATGTCTTGGTATAACCCAAAATAAAACTTTCTCATTCTAGCCCTCATAATAGAAACCAACTTCGAAGCATAACTGAGATGACTAGTGAAACATCAAAGCATACTTCTTGATTGACATTTTGCCCTCCTTTAGGTTAACTAAATCTTCCTCCTTTGTCTCCCTGAACTCCTGAGTAAAGAAGCAGTCCAAAAAAGTAGTAGAGAAATCATCCCACAGGGTTAACTCATCAATGTGACCCCTCAGCTGCTCCCATTCCTTATACTAATAGTATGCTGTATCTTTCAGTTGGTAGGCAGAAAACTCCACACCCTTTATATTAGTAGCATGCATATCATGGAAGATATTTTTCATCTCATTAATAAAACCCTAAAGATACTCCTTAACCATGACACCAACGAACACAGGAGGGATCAACCTTATAAATTGGCCAACCTTTGTGGCCCCAGAAGATGGAGTAACAAAAGCACCAAGCTCGGCCTGAAAAGCTACCAACTGTTCCAACATAAGGATAGAATAATGAACCTAAGCATTCATCACATCTTCTTGAGAAGCTCGAGGAGGGCTGGAAGGGATCGGTGGAACTCCAGGAGGACAATCAGGAACTGGACCCCTAGATTGGGTTTGGACCCCATAAGAAGAGTGTGTCTCATTAGTATTATCCCTAAGTAGGATAGATGAGTTTCTATGAGCTTCAGATCATTGAGGATGCATGATCTGAAAGGAAAACAAACAAAAATTAGAGGAAAATTTAGGATCTTATACTCTACATCTCAAAAATAGAACACAAGAAAGAGAAATATTCATAAATGACATGTAGCCTCTCCCTTATGAAAGTGGCACGCTACGCACCCTTAAAAGAGACTCTACTTGACACGGCTTTTTTGACCACCATATTGACCATGAACCTAAGGCTTTGATACCCATTTGATATGACCCAAACTAGGCCTAGTCGTGTCGGGTATGCCAAGTCTAACCCAGACCAGAGATCACCCCCAATACCCTACTGTTAACCACCTGACACCCCATGTCTAATAAATTCTGAACATATAATAAGATAAGGTAATATAAATTTAAAGACATAATAGTAATCTTAAAACCAATGTCGAAATCCACAACCAATTAACTAACTATTTCTAATCCCCATGCCAATTCCAATACCAAGGCTGACACTAATATTGACATTGCCCATGCCCATAGCTGTTTGACAAAGCCTCTAACCAGAACTAAGAAATATCTGGTTAGGATATATAATACCCCAAAAAAATCTAAACCACTATTAAAGCCATGTACCAAGCTCATGCATAGTACATCATGGTTCTTTTATAGTTTTATGAGTAGGTTAGATGTATATTAAGGCTTTAAATAACTCTCAGCTATCAGACGAATCAAAACATTCCTCACTAATCAAATTCTTGAGAAAGATGTTGCCATAGTAAGATTCAAACGAGCACGTCTCTCATTATACTTGGAATTTTTGAGCTCATAACCTATCAACATATAGATAATTGAATTACCTTTCCAACAATACTAATTTTTCCTAAATCCGATATCAGAGCAAAGAGTTATTCATATTTTACTCCAGTATTTCAGGTTGGAAATTGTGTGACGACATTCGTGGTAGCTTACCACATTTGTGACACCCTACCACGAAGGTCGTCATCCTTAGGAAGAATCCAACTCCTGTGTGACGACATTCGTAGTAGCTAACCATATTTGTGATGCCCTACCACGAAGGTCATCAGCCTTAGGCAGAAACCATCTCCTAAGTGACGATATTCATGGTAGCTTACCATATTTGTCATGCCCTACCATGAAGGTCATCAACCTTAGGCAGAAATTAGCTCCTAAGTGAAGATATTCATGGTAGCTTACCACATTTGTGATGCCCTACCACGAAGGTCATTAGACTTAGGCAGAAACCATCAGTTCCAGCTCCTGTGTGATGACATTTTTGACGGCTTACCATACTTTTGATGCCTTGTCACAAATGTCATTAGCTATGATTTTCGGCAACTAGGAATTTATTTTATAAGGGTATTTTGATATTTTCCCTTCACTTCCCATAACCCTCAAGGAACGTATTATCTTCCATTTTCTTTAGGTAAAACATTTTAAAAACCCTCTCTTATACTTTCAACCACAAGATTAGGGTTTTCTCTCAAGATTATCTCCTTATGAATAAGAGCATTCTTTCCCAAAGGGGTTAAACCCTAGTCAATAAAAATAAAGGGCAAGCCTAAGGATTTCTTCAGAAACCTTCAGAAATATTAGATCTCTTTCAAGATCAAGCTTTAAGGTATGCATAGTGTTCATCTATGGATTCAATTCGTTCATAGAGTTCAAGAACCATGCTTTTGAATGTTATTTTGTAAAATTTTATGGTGATATAAGCATGTACACATTGATGATTATTGTTCAAGTTTCAAGATGATATCTAAGGATGTTTTTCATGGAATATATGTGATTGTTGGTTGAAAATCATGAACTTTGGGTGGGTTAAACTAATGCAAGTATGAAATCCACCTGTTCCTTAAAGAATGCATGTAAGGTGTTTGATAAAATGCCTAGGATGTTAGAAGTTCATATTTACATGATTTCATGATATCTAAATGACAAGTCCATGTTAGCGATACACTTCAATATGAATGCCCATGCTATCTATGTATTCTTATAGAGATAGTATGAAGTATGTATGATGATGGAAATATGAATTTTGTGTTTGAATTATATCCATGATTTCCCTACCATGTTTGAGGTATTGATTAAATACGTGAAGTATATTATCCCCTACTTATGATATAGCAAATTGTGGACTTCAATCTTGTGATCAAGTCATGTCATGTGTGTCAGTTTTCTTCTATCGAGTCCTGAGGGTATTCGTACCCAAAAACATAGCTGTGTGCCTAGAGCCATGTCATGTTGTCATGATAATCTCAGTCAAGCTATAATCTATAGAACTCAGTCAGCCATGTGACTGAGGAAATCTCAGGAATCGCATGATCTTAGTTAACTCTCAAATAATAGTACTACTCCGTCAGTCAATGGAAGTCAATTAATTTGTTCATGTACAGTCAGTTGAATCATGTTTAGTATCTTTAGATGGGAGTAGGAGTTAGCACTTAGTAAACCCAAGGATGGGAACTCACATGTATATGAGGGTGTGATTCTTAGCAGTCATCCTTGTATTCCAAAACTATGTAGCTAATATAGGTTGACATATCGCAGCCTGTTATATGAGGGTAGATGAGGTGGCTTAAATTTTTATATGAGGGCTCCCACCATTCTCACTTGAGTTACCTATTATATGAGGGTTGCTCATATGTTATCCTTACCAGTGGTACGGTATTGACACCCTTCCAGGCAAGGCAAAGATTAGACCCCATCTTAGCCATAATAGCATATATGAGGCATGTCTGTTAAACAACTACCTCCCACTATTTTAGTATTAGTCTCAGTAAAAGAAATCAGATAGTTCTTCAGATATCAGTATACCAGGATTGTTAGATACGGTCAAATTCAGTTTTAGCACAAAACTCAGAAAGTTCAACTAGATTCAGGGCTATCAGATATAGTCATTCATGTTACCAGAACTATGGTTCCAGCCATGTATTAGCGTAAAAATTTAGCCATTATGTACTCACGATCTTAGTTACTATGTATGTATATTTACACTCTCATGTTCATATCAGTCAGTCAGTTAGCATTGTTCATGCATGTAAACCCTTTTGCATTAGCCTGCGTCACTCGTATACTCAGTACTCCAGTTGTACTGACGCAGTTGTGCTATGGTTCTTTCTTTTCATGTTACACCATAGGTTCAGAGGCATGAGTCCCAGACCAGCAGTAGCAGTCACATTTAGCATACAGAGTTGCAGTGAGTCCTCTTCATTCAAGGATGACATTATCTGATTTATTCATTTATTTCATTAGTTCAGTTTTATGGAGTTAGTTGGATACATATTTCTTTAACTCCTTATTTCAGACAGTACTTAGAGTCTTTTGGATTTATGCTCAGATTTAGCTTTCAGATTTAATTTTTAGTTGTTTTGGGTATTTTTCACCCATATGGATGTTATATTATTTCAGTTGAATCGTATGGCCTATGGTGCATGTTTTCCGTATTATTATGTCATGAATTATAGTGTATAGGTATAGATATTAGTCATAAGTTAGCTTATGGTCCCTTGGGGTCATAACCATCGTGTAGCATTCTAGTTCAGAAAATCGGGGCATTACAAACTTAATATCAGAGCCTAAGGTTCAATAGAGTCCTAGGAATTTTGAAAGCCGCTTCTAGTAGAGTCTTGTGCATGGGTGTATTGCACGCCATATTTATGTACAGGAGGCTATGAGATGTTTTAGGAATAGTTCTCTTTCTTCAGTATTCATATTGTTCTAGTAAGCATAATTTCAAGTCAGTCTCTCAGTCTAATCCGTTCTTCTCTTATTTCAGAAACATGCCTCCAAAGAGAAGAAATCAGCCAACTCCATATTCCGAAGATCCTTTAGGAGAACTTATTTCTCATGCAGAGTTCAGGACCGCATTTACTGCTCTTGCTCAGTCTGTAGCTACCCATAATGAATGACTAACAGTTGTTTCGGCCAACCTAGTGGCTAATTCAGCAGCAGCTAGGATTAGGGACTTCACCCAAATGAACCCTTCATCCTTCTTTGGGTCTAAGCTAGACGAGGATCCTCAGGAATTCGTTGACCAAGTCCAGAAGGTCATTGATATCATGGGAGTCACTTTTTCTCAGAGTGCTGAGTTAGCGGCATACCAATTGCAGGATGTCGCTCATACTTGGTACAAGTAGTGATTAGCAGAAAGGTTAGAGGATGCAGGTCCTGTTGAGTGGGAAGAATTCATCACGACCTTCTTAGATAGATTCTTTCCCCAAGAGCTAAGAGAGTCCAAAGTTCTTGAGTTCATCAATCTCAGGCAGGGAAATATGACAGTTAGAGAGTATTCTCTTAGATTTACTCAGCTAGCTAAATATGCCCTTCATGTGGTTATAGACAACATGGATAAAATAAGCAAGTTCATGTCAGGGGTGAATGATAGCATGGTAAATGAGTGTAGGTCTGCGATGCTGAATATGATATGACTTTAGCCAGGCTTATGACCCATGCTCAATAGATAGAGGAACAGAAGGTTAAGACTAGGGAGAGGAAGAACAAGAGAGCAACAATAGGTAGTTTCAATTTTGCTCAGCCAAAATTAAAGGGAGGAAATCATTTGCATTTCATCCTAAGTCAGCAGTTCCATCTCCTTCCTTCGCAAGTGCCCCAGTGTCGAAGTTTAGGGATGGGAACAGAGACAGAGCACCAGGCTCTAAATCTCTGAGCATTGTTAGCAGTGCCCGCACTTATCCTCAGTGTCAGACCTGCGGTAAGCACCATCAGGGTGTGTGTAGAATGGGTTAAGGCATTTGTTTTGGTTGTGGCAAGCCAGGCCGCAGAGTTAGGGACTGTCCTAGGTAAGGTCCTCAGGGTCAGCAGAATCGTTCCACAGCTCAGTGCGGTCACCCGAACCTGTAGGGTGCAACTTCCAGTGCTACTAGTGGGCAATGCCCAAATAGACTATATGCTCTTCAGACCTGACAGGATCAGGAAAATTCTCCTGATGTCATTACTGGTACGTTACAGATTTTCTATGTTCATGTTTATGCTTTACTAGACCTAGGTGCATCCTTGTCTTTTGTCACTCCATACAAAGCAGGCGATTTTGGAATCACTTCCAAAATTTTAGCAGAGCCCTTTTCAGTCTCTACCCCAGTGAGTAAACCCATCATAGCTCTGCGGGTATACAGGAACTGCCCGGTTATGATATTTCAGAAATCTACGTCAGTAGATTTAGATGAGTTAGAGATGACTGATTTTGATGTCATTCTCAGTGTAGATTAGCTTTATTTATGCTATGCCATAGTCGACTACAGAAATAGGATAGTTCAGTTTCAGCTCCCGAATGAGCTCGTTCTAGAGTGAAAGGGTAGCACTTCGTCTTTCAGGGGTCAGCTTGTTTCCTACCTTCGGGCAAGGAAAATGATTTCTAAGGGGTGTGTATATCATCTCGTGTATGTTAAGGATTCTAGTTTCGAATCTCCTAGTCTCGAATCAATCCCAGTGGTTAATGAATATTCAAACGTCTTTCCCGAAGATCTTTCAGGCATTCTTCCTGAAAGGGAAATAGACTTCGGCATAGACCTTCTCCTAGATACTCATCCTATTTCTATTCTGCCATACAGAATGGCACCAACAGAACTCAAGAAACTGAAAGATCAGTTAAAGGATCTCTTAGACAATGGATTCATTAGGCCTAGTGTATCCCCACAGGGTGCTCCAGTCTTATTCGTGCGCAAGAAAGACAGTTCTCTCAGAATGTGTATTGAGTACCATTAGCTCAATAAAGTAACGGTCAAGAACAGGTATCTGCTACCTAAGATAGATAACTTGTTTGACCAACTTAAAGGTGCCAGTTATTTCTCCAAGATAGACCTTAGATCAGGCTATCATCAGCTCAGAGTTAGAGAATATGACATTCCAAAGACAGCTTTTTGTACTTGGTATGGTCACTTTGAATTTCTAGTCATGTCCTTTGGTCTTACCAATGCCCCTGCAGCTTTCATAGACTTGATGAACTAGGTGTTCAAGCAGTACTTGGACATATTCCTCATATTCTTCATAGATGATATTCTGGTCTATTCTCGCACAGAGCGTGATTATTCAGACCATCTCATAATTGTTCTTCAGACTCTCAGGGATCACCAGTTGTTTACCAAGTTCAGTAAGTGCGAATTTTGGATAAGATCAGTAGCATTCCTTGGCCACGTTGTTTCAGGTGATGGCATTATAGTAGATCCTTAGAAAACTAAAGCGGTAAGAAACTAGCCTTGCCCTATCTCTCTATTAGATATTAGGAGTTTCTTGGGTTTGGCTGGATACTACCGATGGTTTGTCGAGGGATTTTATTTTATTGCATCTCCTATGTCCAGATTGACTCAGAAGAAGGTCAAGTTTCAGTGGTCAGAACCTAACGAGAAGAGTTTTTAGGAGTTGAAGACTCGACTCATCTCAGCTCCAGTTTTAGCACTTCCCAGTAGTTCCGATGGATTCGTAGTATATTGTGATGCATCCAGAGTAGGTTTAGGTTGTGTCCTTATGCAGTATGGTAGAGTCATAGCCTACACCTCCAGACAGTTAAAGCCCCATGAGAAGAATTATCCTACTCATGACCTTGAGTAGCAGCAGTTATCTTTGCCTTAAAGATTTGGAGGCATTATCTATACGGTGTTTATGTAGACGTCTTCACAGATCATTAGAGCCTTTAGTATGTCTTTGCCCAAAAAGATATCAATATTCATCACAGAAGGTGGTTAGATCTCTTAAAGAATTATGACATGAGTTTCCTTTATCATCCTGGAAAGGCCAATGCAGTGGACGACACACTCAGTAGACTGTCCATGGGTAGCATTTCCTATGTTAAGGATGGTAAGAAGAAATTAGCTCAGGAGATTCATCAGCTTACTAGACTAGGCGTTCACTTAGTCGATTCTTCAGAGGGTGGTGTATGTGTTTAGAGTAGTTCAGAGTCATCTCTAGTTTCAACGGGAAAGAGAAGCAAAATAGGGATCCTAGCCTTCTCAAGCTAAAAGAGTCAGTTCAGAGTCAGGAAGTAGAGGTTTTCTCCCAAGGGGGAGATGGTGTTCTTCGTTGTCAGGGTCGTTTGTACGTTCCCGATATAGATAACTTGAGGCAGGGAATTCTTACAAAAGCACACGGTGCATGATACTCTATTCATCCAGGGGACACTAAGATGTACTACAACTTATGGGAGATCTATTGGTGTGGGATGAAGAGGGATGTTAAAGAGTTTGTGGCCAAGTGCTCTGAATGTCAGCAGGTTTAAGATAGAGCATCAAAAACCTAGTGATTCCATGTAGGAGTTCACTATTCCTACTTGTAAGTTAGAAAAAGTGAACATGGACTTCGTGATGGGTTTTCCTAGAACACGTCATCAGCATGATTCAGTTTGGGTCATTGTAGACAAAATGACCAAGTCAGCTCATTTCCTTCAAGTTCGTACCTCTTACTCAGTTGAGGATTATGCCAAACTCTATATCAGGGAGTTGGTCAGATTACACGGTGTTCCGCTATTTATTATCTCAGATAGAGGTACCCAGTTCACCTCTCACTTCTAGAAAGCATTCTAAAAAGGTCTTGGTACCCAAGTTCATCTCAGTACAATGTTTCATCCTCAGACAGATGGTTAAGCAGAAAGGACCATTCAGACTCTAGAATATATGCTAAGGCCATGTGCAATTGATTTCAAGGGAAGCTGGGATGACTACTTGCCTTTGATTGAGTTCGCATACAACAACAGCTATCACTCCAGTATTCAGATGGCTCCATTCGAAGCTCTCTATGGTAGGAGATGTAGGTCTCCGATCGGTTGGTTCAAAATTAGCGAGACCACAGTCATAGGGCCTGACTTAGTATTCGATACCTTAGAGAAAGTTCAGTTGATCAGAGAAAGACTCCGGGCTATTCAGAGACGACAGAAGTCTTATGCAGATGTTCGTAGAAAGGATCTCGAATCCGAGGTCGATGACTATGTCTATCTCAAGATATCTCCCATGAAGGGAGTGAAGAGATTCAGAAAGAAAGAAAAGCTCAGTCCCCGATATGTCGATCCTTTCAGGATTCTCAGTCGCTTCGGCAAGGTAGCCTATGAGCTCAAATTCCCTTCAGAGCTAGCCTCAATTCATCCAGTCTTCCATGTCTCTTTGCTCAAGAAGTGCATAGGTGACCCAGCAGTTGTAGTCCCTATTTAGAGCGTTGACATTCATAATAGCCTCTCTTATAAAGAGATTCCAGTCAAAATCCTCGACTATCAGACTCGTAGGCTGAGGAACAAAAAAGTCCCTCTAGTCAAGGTTCTTTTGCAGAATCAGTCATGGAGGGAGCTACTTGGGAAGCAGAAGCAGACATGCGAACCAAGTACCCTCGTATTTTCTCCGCTAATTCAGACTTAGCTCGAGATAACCATTTTCCTTAAGCTTATTCAGTTACATGTTCAAAATTCCAGTATAAAATTGGTATCAAGTATCACTGCATAGCTTATCATTTATTCATAAGTTTAGCTTATCAGTCATGCATCAGATATGCATGTTCAGTTGGGCTATATTCAGTTTAGAATTCAATTTAGTCCTAAAATCATGTGCCAGTTGAGCATGATCAGTGTATGCATCATTTAATCTTTTCTCCCCTCTCAAGTAGTCATCATTTGAGGACGAATGTTTCTAAGGGGGAGATATTGTAATACCCTGAAAAATCCAAACCAATATTAGAGCCATGTACCAATATCATGCATAGTACATAATGGTTATTTTATAGGTTTATGAGTAGTTTATATGTATATTAATGATTCAAATAACTCCCAACAATCAGACGAATCAAAATATTCCTCACCAATCGAATTCTTGAGAAAGATATTGCCATAGTCAGATTCAAATGATCATATCTCTTATTATACTTAGAATCTTTAAGATCATGACCTATCAAAAGATAGATAATTGAATTAGATTTCCAACGATACCAATTTTTCCTAAATACGATATCGGAGAAAAGAGCTATTCTTATTTTACTCCAGCATGTCAGGCTGGAAACTGTGTGACGACATTCATGGTAGCTTACCATATTTGTGACGCCCTACCACAAAGGTTGTCAGCCTTAGGCAGAATCTAACTCCTGTGTGACGACATTCGTGGTAGCTTACCACATTTGTGATGCCTTACCACAAAGGTCGTCAGCCTTAGGCAGAAACTAGCTCCTAAGTGACGACATTCGTGGTAGCTTACCACATTTGTGACGCCTTACCACGAAGGTCGTCAGCCTTAGGCAGAAACCAGCTCCTAAGTGAAGACATTCATGGTAGCTTACCATATTTGTGACGCCCTACCACGAAGGTCGTCAGACTTAGGTAGAAACTATCAGTTCCAGCTCTTGTGTGACGATATTTTTGACGGCTTACCACACTTTTGACGCCTTGTCACAAATGTTGTCAGCTATGATTTTCAGTAAATGAAAATTTATTTCATAAGGGTATTTTGGTATTTTACCTTAACTTCCCATGATTATAACCCTCAAGGAACGTATTATCTTCCATTCTCTTTAGTTAAAACATCTTAAAAACCCTCTCTTACACTTTCAACCACAAGATTAGGGTTTTCTCTTAAGATCATCTCCTCAGGAACAAGAGCATTCTTTCCCAAAGGGGTTAAACCCTAGTCAAGAAAAATCAAGGGAAAGCCTTAGGATTTCTTTAGGAACCTTCAGAAACATTAGATCTCTTACAAGATCAAGCTTTAAGGTATGCGTAGTGTTCATCTATGGATTCAATTCGTTCATAGAGTTCAAGAACCATGATTTTAAATGTTATTTTGTAAACTTTTGTGGTGATATAAACCTATACACGTTGGTGATTATTGTTCAAGTTTCAAGATGATATCTAAGGATGTTTTTCATGGAATATATGTGATTGTTGGTTGAAAATCATGAACTTTGGGTGGGTTTAACTAATGCAAGTATGAAATCCACCTGTGCCTTAAAGAATGCATGTAAGGTATTTGATAAAATGCCTAGGATGTTAGAAGTTCATATTTACATGATTTCATGATATCTAAATGACAAGTCCATGTTAGCAATACACTTCAATATGAATGCCCATGCTATCTATGTATTCTTGTGGTGATGACATGAAGTATGTATGATGATGGAAATATGAATTTTGTTTGTGAATTATATCCATGCTTTCCCTACCATGTTTGAGGTGTTGATTAAATACATTAAGTATATTATCCCCTACTTATGATACAACGAATTGTGGACTCTAATCTTGTGATCAAGTCATGTCATGTGTGTCAGTTTTCTTCTATCGAGTCCTAAAGGTATTAGTACCCAAAAAACATAGTTGTGTTCCTAGAGCCATGTCATGTTGTCACGATAATCTCAGTCAATCTATAATCTATTGAACTCAGTCAGTTATGTGACTTAGGAAACCTCAAGAAACTCATGATCTCAGTTAACTCTCAAATAATAGTACTACTCCATCAGTCAACGGAAGTCAGTTAATCTGTCCATGTATAGTCAGTTGAATCATGTTTAGTCTCTTTAGATGGGAGTAGGAGTTAGCACCGAGTGAACCCAAGGATGGGAACTCACCTGTATATAAGGTTGTAATTCTTAGCAGTCATCCTTGCGTTCTAGAACTATGTAGCCAGCATAGGTTGAGACATCACAGCCTGTTATATGAGGGTAGATGAGGTTGTTTAACCTGTTATATGAGGGCTCCCACCGTTCTCACTAGAGTTACCTATTATATGAGGGTTGCTCACATGTTGTCCTTACCAGTAGTGCGGTATTGACACCCTTCCAGTCAGGGCAGAGATTGGACCCCATCTTAGCCATAATGGCATATATGGGGCATGTCGGTTAAACAACTATCTCCCACAGTTTTAGTATCGGTCTCAGTAAAAGAACTCAGACAGTTCTTCAGATATCAGTATACCAGGACTAATAAATACGGTCAAATTCAGTTATAGCATGGAACTCCAAGAGTTCAACTAGATTCAGGGCTATCAGATACAGTCATCCATGTTACCAGAACTACGGTTCCATCCATGTATTAGCGTATAGATTTAGCCATTACGTGCTCAAGATCTTAGTTACTATGTATATATATTTACACTCTCACGTTCATATCAGTCAGTCAGTTAGCATTGTTCATGCATGTAAACCTTTTTACATTAGCCTGCCTCACTCGTATACTCAGTACTCTAGTTGTACTGACGCATTGGTGCTATGGTGCTTTCTTTTCATGTTACACCATAGGTTCAGAGGCACGAGTCCTAGACCAGCAGTAGCAGTCGCATTTAGTATACAAAGTTGCAGTGAGTCCTCTTTATTCGAGGACGATATTATTTGATTTATTAATTTATTTCTTTAGTTTAGTTTTATGGAGTTAGTTGGAGACATGTTCCTTCAACTCCTTATTTTAGACAGTACTTAGAGGCTTTCGAATTTATGCTCAGATTTAGCTTTCAGTTTTCAGTCGTTTCGGGTATTATTTGCCTATGTGGATGTTATATTATTTTAGTTAAACCTTATGGCCTATTGTGCATGTTTTCCGCATTATTATATCATGAATTGCAGTCTACAGGTACAAATATTAGTCATGGGTTAGTTTGTGGTCCCTAGGAGTCATAAGCACCATGTAGCATTTCGGTTCAGAAAATTGGGGCGTACAGGACATCCTCCCGACCATAGCCAAAACCAAATCCAATAAAATAACAAAAAAAAAAAATTCATAGTACGAAATGGAGTCTTCTGGAGTATTGAAGCTTACCACTTCAATTTGACTCAAAGTTATCCTCGAATCTAACTCACTGAGCAGAAGGAATGGTAGTATGGCCAATTCCTGCATCTCATGGGGATACAGTGCCTGAATATAGTTTGCGGGGTAACCGTTAGCATGCAAATCAGGGATAAAGATAAAATAATTCTATCAATTTAAATCCAAATCAAATAACCACATCCAATAACATATATACATATATATCATGTTGGGATAGGGATCAAGGTTTAGCATGCATTTAAATCCTTAACCTGGGTTGAGTAGCTTCACCATCCTAAGCCATCCACGGGCTATATGCGTTTAGCTCCCCTTGCTGAAAGGTCGCCAGTACATGTTAGCCACACAACCGGAGAAAAAACCCTAAGATGACTAATACATCTCCTAAAATATAGTGTGTGACATCTTGCACACGGTCACCAAGACCACCCCCACATCGGTGAACGTGAGTTTCCAGTGTCGGTCCCCCTGGGACTCCCACCTTTCTCTACTTTGCTACTCAACCCTCTTTAAGCCCATATTAAAATGATTTATATAATCCCAACCATTTACCAAGAAGTCTTTTAGTGAGTCATTAACCATTGGTATTGTCATACCAAAATTAGAGCTTTCAAGTCTATTACCTTATGCCATATAAACCTTTTAGACAAATTAGACTCCACCATTTTCAATAAAACCAAAATCATTATAATCAATCCATGGCTACCAAGGCCTTTCAAAACCATATGAAACCAACCAAAACCAATTCATGTTTCTTTAATCATTTATGAAATGCAAAGATTTCAAAAGTAGTCAATTTATATGACAAAATCATTCTCATTGACAATTTCACACATAGATTGAGGGCATGCCATTAACAAAACCAAAATTATCCAATTTGGGGCTCAACCGTGATCCCTCAATTAAATCACCATTCCCATATGCCCACATGTGCAAAACAATAATTAAAAATAAAAAAAACCATAATTAAACCATGAGAAACAATATTCATCCACGAACAATCAAAACCCCCAACCTTTATTTTAAACCATAATCACGCCATGAAAATACTACATTAAAACATATGACTTTAGTAAACTAACAATGAGGGAAGAGTCATATGCCTTAGACACCAAGAAGTACAGAGAGAAACCACCCTTGAAATAAGGGTGTTAAGTGGGTCGGGCCGGGTCAACTCAGAACCGACCCGTTAAAATTATCTGGGTTGTGGTCCGAGCTGGGCCGAGCTCAACAGTAATCTTTTTTAAAAAAGCCCTAACCCAATCCTCTTAACCCAACCCGGTCAAACCCACCTAAACCCGGTCAAACCCAGTTAAAAATCTGGTTAAACTCGGTAAAAAATAAAAATAATTTTTTTTTTCAATATACACTATATATCCCCACCTATAAACATTTTAAATACGTTAAACAATATATATACACTATATATATAGTATATACTACATTAAAATTTAAAAAATATATACGTATATACATAATTACGCATATATACTCACCATTCAATGTATATTGCTACTTCAAAGTTTAAATAAAATATACTACAATATATATACATTACAATATATATATATATATATATATAGTTATATACTAATTTATAAAATATATACACATGTATACGA